>NC_030417.2:37294096-37319096 GCF_001660625.3 Ictalurus punctatus
TGCCGCAGCTGGTATGTCGCTGGAACCACGAATGCAACAAGGTCAAAAGGTCAGAGTTCAATCGAGCCGTTTAATCTGGCTTAATAATAATAATATTAATAATAATGCTAATAGGGAGTGTAGAAATGACAGAATTGGGTTTCGCAGGTTCTCAGGGGTTAAATGGGTAATAGTATATAATGACGTTTATTTATTTTTGATTAGAATTCATCACGTCGGGTTAAAGTTCTGGTAAATGGATCCTCTGGCAGTGATGTACTAAATGAGATCTCAATTGCTGTCAATATAAGAGAGGAATAAAACTGTGGATTTTTTTTTATATTTAAGTCAGAAAAAAGCTGGGTGTTTGTGCTCATATTCTGGAGGATTATTAAAACATTTCGTCACGTAAAGCAGCTGAAAAGTTGACTTGGAGCGCAGCCAGTTGCTCTGACATGAGGAAATGGACACGGGTTTTGATGGGGTAACGTTTAGACGGCAGTATCACAGGGACTCTGTACTTAACGATGATGACTCGGCAGTGTTCGGAGGGGGGGCGCTGAGTGTGCAGGCTTTTTGTTTTTGTCTCTCGTGCCGTCGTCGTCGCTGTAGATGACTCACAGACACTTGACCTGTTTTTGCTGAAACTGTGGTCTGACAGACGGGGAATGTACACCAGATAACCATGTCCGGGGTTTGTGGCGTAACGATCAGCAAATCTGCACGCGCTCGTTCGCCTCATCGGACACGAAAAAAAATCTCTTCCGTTTCCCGTTATGGAGCAACAACGCGCGCGAGAAATCCCCGGGATACTCGTTCATCGTTAAAGGATTTATAATCGAGTTTCTCTAAGATGATATCGTCATAGTAATTAAGGGTAATGTCATGCAATACGGTTTTGATTCTGAAGGCAACGATTCAGTTGATTCATTTGATTCATTTCATGACCACACTGAATCTGCTAAGATGGAGGGAAATTATTTATTATTATTATTTTTATTGTATTTATTTATTTATTTATTTATTTATTTATTTATTAGCAAATCAGCTGCCTCCAGTCGGACACTGTAATTATTTATTTATTTGTTTGTTTTATTTTTAGCAAGTCAGCTGCCTCCAATCAGAGACTGTCATTTTTGTACAAAATTCTAAAAGACATTGTGGCGCATTTTATCATGATATTGATATTAAACAGTTATATCGCCCAGCCCTAGCCAGTGAGGGAGTGACTGGTTGGTTGGTTTGTTTGTTTGTTTGTTTGTTTGTTTGTTTGTTTATAGTTGCTAAGTGATGACAGGAACTAACCCTTTCACAGACATTCCACGACATTAAACACAACTAAAAACAGACAAAAAGTGAGACGTGGAAAACTCTTCAGGATGTGCTGTTGTGGGGAATTATTATTATTATTATTATTGTTATTATTATTATTATTATTATTATTATTATTATTATTATTATTCAAGTTTTTTTTTCCTAATCCGGTTAAAGAGATGAAAACCGGATTGAACCGCTTCTAGATCTTTCTGATTAAATGAGCGGGATCTGGACCCGCGAGACTTTCACGCTTCATTTAAACATCCTGCTTGACTTACACCCGGACAATTGTTTATTAAGCGTTCTTTATTCCCTGTGTGTGTGTGTGTGTGTGTGTGTGTGGGTGGGGGGGGAGGTGTGTGAAGTGCACTTTAAACACTTTAAACTCATCATGCGGCACAAATCGCACAGCTCGCTCTCAAGAACGCGGACATCCCAGCAACCGCGACGGGCTTAGAAACCCGAGCGGCGAGGTGAACGTCACCGCGTGCGATGTATGCGCGCACGCCGGAGAAGTAAACGCTCACAAAGCGTCTCCTTTCAGGCTGTCAGGAGAACGTACGCGTTATTAAGCACACATTCAGGCGGGAGTGCGGTTTTATGTAAATGACGTCCCGCTCACTGCTGAGATTTAGAAGAGATTGTGTTATGAGAGATTTCGTGTAGGAAGTGTTTTTTTTTTTTTTTTTTAGTTTTGAGCTGGAGATAACTCGAGCCCACTCCAGCTGCCTCATGGTCTTTCGTATAGAATTTCTTTTTCTTGCCACGTCCCCTAAGTGTTTCTATTATCAGAGTTTCCCTACCCCAAAATCCTTGGACGAAGACCTTCGTCGCATACAGACGCGCCTCGGAAGGTGAGGTATGCGTCGCTTTCATTTCGCAGCTCTAGGATGTCCAAGTGTTTGTTAACGAGCCTGTATTTTTCCGAGTTTCACCGTAGGACGGCCCTCTACGTTTATAATCGAGCTGACTTCGATTTACATCATCATCTGAGGTCACATTCGCGAGCCTCATCGCTGTCTCTTCACGCTAACGTCGATGCTCGAATAATCGCCGAGTCACTTCTGCTCTGTTGGCTGAATCTTTTGTTATTAAAATCTGTTTATTTTTTTGAGATGTTAAGACTGTTTTAAAACTTGTGTGTGTGTGTGTGTGTGTGTGTGTGTGTGTGTGTGTGTGTGTGTAACTTTTTTTTTTCTTCTTCTCGTCATCATCAGGCCCGAAGACACGGCCGTGTACTCTCCTAAACGCTCGACCAAGGCCGAGAACAAAGACGGGCAGCCGATCGAAGAGTCGGAGATCTTAATCTCGAAAGCTCCTCAGAAGACGCGCGAGCCGTCGCTCTTCCTCGCCCTGTGCCGCACCTTCGGGCCGTACTTCCTCATCAGCTTCGTCTACAAGATCATCCACGACATCCTGATGTTCGCAGGGCCAGAAATCCTCAGGTTACTTTCCCTTTTCTTTCCACACTCGCCCAGTCTGCGCCGCACAGATGTTCGCTGTCCGTCACAGCGCGCTGTTTTCCGAGGACTCCGCGGGAAAACATCTCCTCCCCGAGCACAGCTGCGACCTTCCGGACGGGATCGATGCCGAGTTTGCTTAAGCATGCCGGAGGTTCATCGGGTTACAAACCGGCCTGGGCGTGTCTCTTATTAACTGCTCGAGTCGTCATCGTCGTCGTCGTCTTCTTCTAAAACAAACCAAATAAAGCACCGTAAACGTGCTGAGGGTCTCTGAGGGTTTCCGATTCTCCGCGACGTGGCCGTGATTATTCGCAGCCGACGTCATTACTGCGGCGTCGCCGTTTTTCCGCTGGTATTTCCGCGTACATTTGCATCCTCCGTAGGTTCTGGAGGAGGAAAAAGAAAACGCACGCGTCATCTGTCATGAAGTTATAAAAAAGGGACGGCACGCGGGAGAGCGTGTAGTTAAATAAAGTAGAATAAATAAGTAAAGTATAATCACGCCGGGGCGGTGTGATTCTGCACAACGTGAAGAGTGCCATTACCACCCCTGAAGTGTGTTTCTGTCGTTCCTCAGCCATCATTTATTCATAAACCACACTTTCTACATTAACAGTTTATAATGTTGTGGAACATTTTCTGAGAGACAAGTTCTCTGTAATCTCTTCTATTATAGCCATGATAGTCATACACTCCTCACCCATCTCTCTCTCTCTCTCTCTCTCTCTCTCTCTCCCCCTCTCTCTCCCCCTCTCTCTCTCTCTCGCGCTCTCTCTCTCTCTCACTCTCGCTCTCTCCCCCTCTCTCTCTCTCTCTCTCTCTCCCCCTCTCTCTCCCTCTCTCTCTCTCTCTCTCTCTCTCTCTCTCTCTCTCTCTCTCTCTCTCTCTCTCTCTCTCCCCCTCTCTCTCTCTCTCTCTCTCTCTCTCCCCCTCTCTCTCTCTCTCTCTCTCTCTCTCTCTCCCCCTCTCTCTCTCTCTCTCTCTCCCCCTCTCTCTCTCTCTCCCTCTCTCTCCCTCTCTCTCCCTCTCTCTCTCTCTCTCTCTCTCTCCCCCTCTCTCTCACTCTCTCTCTCTCTCTCTCTCTCTCTCTCTCTCTCTCTCTCTCTCCCTCCCTCTCTCTCTCTCTCTCTCTCTCTCTCTCGGTGCGTGTGTGTCTCCCACTCGCTCACTCTGTGTCTCTCACTCACTCTGTGTGGTTCTCTCTCGCTCTCTCTCGCTCTCATTCTGTGCGTGTGTGTCTCCCACTTGCTCACTCTGTGTCTCTCGCTCACTCTGTGTGGTTCTCTCACTCTCTCTCTCTGTCGTTCTCTCTCTCTCTCTTGCTCTGTCGTTCTCTCTCTCTCTCTCTGTCGTTCTCTCTCTCTCTCGCTCACTCTCTGTGTCTCTCGCTCTCACTGGTTCTCTCTCTCTCTCTCTCTCGCTCACTCTGTGTGGCTCTCTCACTCTCTCTCTCTCTCTCTCTCTCTCTCTCTCTGTGGTTCTCTCTCTCTCGCTCACTGTGTCTCTCGCTCACTCTGTGGTTCTCTCTCTCTCTCTCTCTCTCTCTCTCTCTCTCTCGCTCACTCTCTGTGGCTCTCTCACTCTCTCTCTCTGTGGTTCTCTCTCTCGCTCACTCTGTGTCTCTCACTCACTCTGTGGTTCTCTCTCTCTCTCTCTCTCTCTCTCTGTGTGTGTGTGTGGTGTTCTCTCTCTCTCTCTCTCTCTCTCTCTCTCTCTCTCTCTCTCTCTCTCTCTCTCTCTCTCTCTCTCTCTCTCTGTGTGTGTGTGGTTCTCTCTCTCTCTCTCTGTGTGGTTCTCTCTCTCTCGCTCACTCTGTGTGGCTCTCTCTCACTCTGTGCATGTGTCTCCCACTCGCTCACTCTGTGTCTCTCTCTCGCTCTGTGTGGTTCTCGCTCTCTCACTCTCTCTCACACTCTCTCTCTCTCACTCTCTCTCTCTCTCTCTCTCTCTCTCTCTCTCTCACACTCTCTCTCTCTCTCTCTCTCTCTCTCTCTCTCTCTCTGTGTGTGGCTCTAGTTCTCTCTCTCTGTGTGGCTCTTGTTCTGTGTCTCTTGTTCTCTCTTTCTTTCTTTCTTTCTTTCTTTCTTTCTTTCTTTCTTTCTCAAAAAAAAAAAACAGCTTCTCATTTTACCGAAAAGCTGGAAAGGGTAAACTCCTCTTTCCTGAACACTGGCCTGTGCTGGATAATTTCGCAAAGCACCGACTGTCACAAAGAGCCGAAATTCAGGACTCTTTCCATAAACGTTAAAATAAAATAATTTAAAAACCCATCACATCATCGATTGTACTTTTTTACTTTAATTAAAAAAAAAAGTGTTGTTTAGCAGTGTATTCCTAGTCTTGGTTTAAGTGGCTGTACAAGTCCCTGTGAATGCGGTGTTGCTATAGAAACGATAACGTATCGGAATGATTTAAACTAGTTTCCGAGCCGTTGCGGTGTTCTAACACAAAGATAACGATAACGACGTTTAGAGATTTGCACTCATCTGTGAACATGTGCATGAAATGCTTTGAGAGCCGTTTTCATTTATTTATTTATTTATTTATTTATTTATTTATTTATTTGCCATTGATAAGATCTTGAGAATTTCCTGATTGTTCAGAGGAATTTACTCCAGACGATCATTCCGGTTATTCAGATTATTTACCTCACGAAGCGACGTCATGACGTCGCGAAGCGGTCCACGTCCTTCCGGTCCGTTCTCGTGTCTCGACAGCTCAACAAACCCAAATCCCCGAACCTTTTTCATAAAATCCGAGGTAGTTTTCCGACCGATCCGAGTTCCTCCCGCTCTCCCCTCAGGCTGTTGATCCAGTTTGTGAAGGACTCCAGCGCCCCCTCCTGGCACGGCTACTTCTACACGGCTCTGCTGTTCGTGTGCACCTGCGTCCAGACGCTCGTCCTGCAGAGATACTTCCACGTGTGTTTCGTGTCGGGAATGAGGCTGCGTACCGCCATCGTCGGCGCCGTGTACAGGAAGGTGAGCTCAAATCCCGGCTTTTCCCGCATACCACCCAGGGGCGTCACGTAATTTTAAAGAACGGTTCTGAATTTAATTTCATGTTGTAATTGTTTATTTTTATTACGCTAATAAGCTTGAGCTGTACGCAAAGAAAAATTCAATTACTAAATGATAACCTAAGACGTGCATCACGATAATCATATAACACATTTATTTATTTATTTATTTATTTATTTATTTATTTATTTATCTGTGTGAAGATTGTACTTCAGTAATGTTGCACAGGTGTTTTAATCGTATTTGTTTTTATACATCCTGATATTTCATATTTCACACTGTAGCCTTTCTGATTGGGTGTTTGTTTGTTTGTTTGTTTGTTTGTTTGTTTGTCTGTTTTAAAGGCGCTGGTGATTACGAACGCCGCTCGCCGCACGTCTACCGTGGGAGAAATCGTGAACCTCATGTCTGTAGACGCACAGCGCTTCATGGACTTGATCACGTACATCAACATGATCTGGTCCGCGCCTCTTCAGGTCGTCCTGGCGCTGTACTTCCTGTGGCAGGTGGGAAACGGTTTCGTTTTCACTTCGGTCGGTTTAGAGCAGGAGTGGATGCTAGTTGTATCGCTTCGTTATTAATTGAATTAATGTGCGTGTGTGTGTGTGTGTGTGTGTGTGTGTGTGTGTGTTTTCTTTTCTTTTGTTTACAGAATCTGGGTCCGTCAGTGCTGGCCGGCGTTGCTGTGATGGTGCTGATGGTTCCAGTAAACGCAGTTATAGCCATGAAAACCAAAACCTACCAGGTAATAAACCTCTCCCCTCACACAGACTCACAGGTGGCTGGCTGGTTGGTGAACAGCTGGATGGATGAATAGATGGATGGATGGATGGATGGATGACGCAGAGACGGACGCATTTGTAGATGGATATATAATGAGATACGTGCCGATACCTGGCTGTATAGACAGTCGGTGGATGGATATGTAGATGTGTGAACGGATAAACGGATGGATGAGGGGATGGATGGATGGATACGCGCGTGTAGAGATGAGTGGATGGATACATGGACGGATTGATAAATGAATCGACGGGTTAGTGGACGGATACCTAAAGGAACGGACAAGTGGATGGGGAAATCATTGGCTGAGTGGATGGACTGACGAGTGGACGTATACAGGCATGAACGGATGAGTGGATGTATAAATAGATGAATGGATGGACAAGGGGACGGATGCGTGGATGGCTGAGTGGATAGAGGCATAGATAAATGGACAACTGGATGGATGCATAAATGGGTGGATGGATAAATTAGTGCATTAGTGGATGGATACACAGGCGGGTGGATGAATAAATCGATGTATTAGTGGATGAATGGACTAGTGGACATATAGGGGTACGGATGGATGAGCGGATGGATGGATGCATGTGATGCGTGGATACAAGGGGACGGATACATGGATGGACGGATATGTGGATGGATACATATTGTAACGAATCTTTGTTCTTATTTTCTTTCTGCAGGTTGCACAGATGAAGAGCAAAGACAGCAGGATAAAGCTGATGAACGAGGTTCTGAACGGCATCAAGGTGCTGAAGCTGTACGCGTGGGAGCTGGCCTTCAAGGACAAAGTGTCTCAGATCAGAGAGAGCGAACTGCGCGTGCTAAAGAAGGCCGCTTACCTCGCCGCCGTTTCCACCTTCACCTGGGTCTGCGCCCCCTTCCTGGTACGGGCCGGTGATCATGACGACGACGACGTCTAACATTTAGGATAAAACATTACAGAACACTTTAATATGATCGTTGGGCACTCATTCGAATAATTCCGAATAATTAAATCACATCACGTACTTTGCGTTTCGTCTGCTAGGTGGCGCTGTCGACGTTCGCCGTGTACGTGCTTGTGGACGAGAACAACATTCTGGACGCGCAGAAGGCCTTCGTGTCCCTTGCTCTCTTCAACATCCTGCGTTTTCCTCTCAACATGCTCCCCATGGTCATCAGCAGCATGGTGCAGGTCCGCAGGACGAAACGTCGGAACCTTATTTCCATTACGTTTACATATCGGAACAACTTGTAGCGATTATTGCCATGTTTTGTTTGTTTGTTTGTTTGTTTGTTTTATTTGAAGAATTGTCTCGGAACAAAAATGTTTATAATGAATTTTGGAGGTAATTGTAATGCTCTCGGAAATAGATATCGTGACGGCGCGGCATCGTTATCGTGAGTGTGTAGTGGGTGCCAATACTTTACGGCGAGCAGCATTTTAGATGATTGGATTTTTATTTCCTTTATCTTTATCAGATGTGAGACATTCATATCTTTTTGATTTGCCTGATTGCAGATTGAATTTACGCCGCTTTATGGATTAACATGGCAACTTATCACTGTCTGTCTCTCCCTGTCTGTCTCTCCCTGTCTGTCTCTCCCTGTCTGTCTCTCCCTGCAGGCAAGTGTCTCACTGAAACGTCTGCGTGTGTTTCTTTCCCATGAGGAACTGGAAGAGGACAGTGTCGATCGCAGAGCAGATACTGGCGGTAAGCTGCCACTTAATAATAATAATAATAATAATAATAATAATAATAATAATCTCAAGCCCTCTATAGGGTTTGTCTCTTTTCTCTGTTTTTGCTTACATGGGTCCAAGAACTTGAAACACTTCAATCTGAATCCTCAGATCTCTGAATGTGACTCTTTCTGCATACTTGACCCGACTCTTCTCGCACGTTCGAGTGTGAACTGTGACGAGACCTCGTGATCGTGTTATCACCTGCACTTGAATTCCGATCATCCAGAGTGAATCGTTCTGACCGAATCGTTAAAAGTCTCGGCGATCCGATCAGCCAAACCCGACGTTCTTGCACCGGATCCGAACGATCAGAAATGTTTTGAATCCGCGTAAGCGCGAAACCCTTGAACCAGAATCAAAAAGCAAATGCTTCGGTCAGAAACGGGGCAAGCGTTTGCATGTGAGTCAAAAGGGTGAATCGGAATCATCGCAAAAGTGTGAATCTGAACCTTCAAAAAATAAAAATAAAAACTCGAATCAGAATGGCTGCAAATGCTTGAATCGGAATAATCGCAAAACTCTCGAATCTGAATCATTACCAAAGCTTGAGTAAGAATTGCTGTAACTCTCGAATCTGAATCATTACAAAAGATTGAATAAGAATTGCCTCGTATCTGAATCTCGAATCTGAATCATTACAAAAGATTGAATAAGAATTGCCTCGTATCTGAATCTCGAATCTGAATCATTACAAAAGATTGAATAAGAATTGCCTCGTATCTGAATCTCGAATCTGAATCGTTACAAAAGCTTGAATAAGAATTGCTGTAACTCTCGAATCTGAATCATCACAAACAGACCTGAATCAGAATCTTGATTCTGAATCATTACACCGAGTTCATTCTCGTTTCTGCGTGCACGCTTAAATCTCAGCCGTCCCACACCCCCTCGAGTCTAAATCGCCCCCGTGCTCCTTCACGCCGCAACTGAATCACTCTGCGTGCTTGTTTTAAAGTGTTAATGCACGACCCATCAATGGCTGTCCTTTCATGCCTTAAAACAACCTAAAAAGCAGCCTTTCTTTCTTAATCTGATGAACGAGTTCCCACTTTCTAAATGAAATGGAGTGACTTGTAGGACGCCAAGCGCCTCGGCGTCTGCGTCGGTGGTGGTTTTGATGTCCGGCACTGAGACGACCGTTGTTCTTTTCCTCTTTCATCCAGCGCCTGAGAGTGTCCGGATCGTGGACGGAACGTTCAGCTGGTCTAAAGACGACCCTCCTGCTTTAAAGAGGTAACCGCGTATCCGTGACGTCGTTAAAACCGTTCACTTTGAAGAAAACGCATGACGCGTATAGAGATGAATCGACGTCTGTAACGAGTGTCTCACGCGGTAAACCTGCCCTGTTGTGTCATGCTGTTAAAGGTCTTTTGATACCGGCGTAGCGTAAAGGCCGCCGCCCGTCTGAGGATTTGATCGGCAAGTACACCTGCATGCTCGAGAAACGCGAAATCTCAACGGCCAGATAAATACAGCCTGGCAAATTTCCGATGCAAATGAAATGAAGTCAAATATAACGGAATTTAAAAAAAACAACAAAAAAAACGTAACCCGGTGGTTTTCAGTCCCAGGCTCGCGATCCACAGCCGAACAGATCCCGCTTGGGGGTTGAATAATTTCGATCACTGTACCGCAATTCACCGTCACGTTCATTATTTTGAGTCTAACTCTGAATGATTCCGTAATACACCCGGAGGATTAATGATGAATTACACTTCATTAAATACTCGTTTCCGATTGGCTGACGGGTGTCCGTGTACGTAGAATGAGCTCTGTTAAACCCTAGCGTTTAAAACACCGCCGTACACTGGGACCGAATTCCAACGGGTCAGATTTGCTGATTCTGAACGTATTCTATGTTTGTTTGTTTGTTTGTTTGTTTGTTTGTTTGTTTGTTTGTTTATAAATCAAGTACAGAACGCTGTGATCATCCATTCCATCACCCAAATCCCGTTTTAATTCCCCGTAACAGTTACCGTGAAGCCTGCACTCGTCAGTCTTAATGACCGCGGTCTCTCATTTTCTTTATCAGACTTTCATTTGTTTCTCATGACTGGTCCATTCAGAACGCTCTGATTATTATCAGAGGTTTTAAACCAGCGTCGGTAAATCGGATCTGTTCTAAGCGCAGTCAGAATAGATAAACGACGCAGGCTTGATGGGAAATGTTACCGAGGTCTTTTTTTTTTTTTTTTCTTTCTGCGTGTAAACCGTCATCCGAGAAGTGATTTATGCGGAAATCCGATGACGTTCGGAAAATTGTTCGAAATGTTTTCGGACAAAATGCGACGTTTGTGTGAATCGTGCTTCGTTTAATTCAGACTTTAATTCATGAATTGTGTGCATGCACGTTAATGACGCTGTTTTCTCACCACGTCATGACTGGATAGTGTTGAAATGAGTGAGCATTTCAGGAAGGGTTTAGATGTGATGGTGTTAGACAGCATGCCACACTGCGGACGGAGTTCCTCTCCGGCCCAACCTTCTCCTCTCTTTCATTTCATTTGACATTTTTTACATCCTCTTTTTTTTCTTCTTCTCAACTTCACATCTCCGCTCTCATGTTCTCTCTCTTCTCTGCTCTATTTCCTCTTTTTTCTCCCCGTTCTTTCTCTGTTCTATACATATTATTTTCTTCATTTCTCTGGCTCCGCCCCATTTTATTAATATCTCTATTTTTAACACTGTTGTCTTTGTGTCCATCTCTCTCTCTCTCTCTCTCTCTGTCCCTCTCTCTCTCTCTCTCTCTCTCTCTCTCTCTCTCTCTCTCTCTCTCTGTCTCTCTCTCTCTCTGTCCCTCTCTCTCTCTCTCACTGTCTCTCTCTCTCTCTCTCTCTCTCTCTCTCTCTGTCCCTCTCTCTCTCTCTCTCTGTCCCTCTCTCTCTCTCTCTCTCTCTCTCTCTCTCTGTCTCTCTCTCTCTCTCTCTCTCTCTCTCTCTCTCTCTGTCCCTCTCTCTCTCTCTCTGTCCCTCTCTCTCTCTCTCTCTCTCTCTGTCCCTCTCTCTCTCTCTCTCTCTCTCTCTCTCTCTCTCTCTCTCTCTGTCCCTCTCTCTCTCTCTCTCTCTCTCTCTCTCTCTCTCTGTCCCTCTCTCTCTCTCTCTCTCTCTCTGTCTCTCTCTCTCTCTGTCTCTCTCTCTCTCTGTCCCTCTCTCTCTCTGTCCCTCTCTCTCTCTCTGTCCCTCTCTCTCTCTGTCCCTCTCTCTCTCTCTCTCTCTCTCTCTCTCTCTCTCTCTCTGTCCCTCTCTCTCTCTCTCTCTCTCTCTCTCTCTGTCCCTCTCTCTCTCTCTCTCTCTCTCTCTCTCTCTGTCCCTCTCTCTCTCTCTCTCTCTCTCTCTCTCTCTCTCTCTCTCTCTCTCTGTCCCTCTCTCTCTCTCTCTCTCTCTCTCTCTCTCTGTCTCTCTCTCTCTCTGTCTCTCTCTCTCTGTCCATCTCTCTCTCTGTCCATCTCTCTCTCTGTCCCTCTCTCTCTCTGTCCCTCTCTCTCTCTCTCTCTCTCTCTCTCTCTCTCTCTCTCTCTCTCTCTCTGTCCATCTCTCTCTCTCTCTCTCTCTGTCCATCTCTCTCTCTCTCTCTCTCTGTCCATCTCTCTCTCTCTCTCTCTCTCTCTCTCTCTCTCTGTCCATCTCTCTCTCTCTCTCTCTCTCTCTCTGTCCATCTCTCTGTCCATCTCTCTCTCTCTGTCCATCTCTCTGTCCATCTCTCTCTCTCTGTCCATCTCTCTCTCTCTCTCTGTCCATCTCTCTCTCTCTCTCTCTCTCTCTCTCTCTCTGTCCATCTCTCTCTCTCTCTCTCTCTCTCTCTGTCCATCTCTCTCTCTCTCTCTCTCTCTCTCTCTCTCTCTCTCTCTGTCCATCTCTCTCTCTCTCTGTGTCTCTCTCTGTCCATCTCTCTCTCTCTCTCTCTCTCTCTCTCTCTCTCTCTCTCTCTCTCTCTCTCTCTCTCTCTCTCTGTCTGGGTCTCTCCCTATGTCTGTCTCATTAACTGTCTCTGTCTCTCTCTTTCTCCCTCTGTCTGTCTCTCTGTCTGGGTCTCTCTCTCTCGCTGTCTCTCTCTCTGGGTCTCTCTCTCTGTCTCTGTCTGGGTCTCTCTCTGTCTGTGTCTCTCTCTGTCTATCTCATTATCTGTCTCATTATTTCCCTCTCTCTCTCTCTCTCTCTCTCTCTCTCTCTCTGTCTCTGTCTCATTATTTCTCTCTCTCTCTCTCTCTCTCTCTCTCTTTCCTTGTGTATGAAGGATTAATGTGTGTATTCCTGAAGGAGCGCTCGTTGCTGTAGTAGGTCAGGTGGGTTCGGGAAAATCCTCGCTGCTCTCGGCTCTCCTGGGAGAAATGCACAAACAGGAGGGCTTCGTTTCGGTCAAGGTAAACACACCCCCACTCCCTCCCCACTCCCTCCCCACCTCCTTCCCCCTCCCTTCCCACTCCCTTCCCCCTCCCTTCCCACTCCCTTCCCACTCCCCTCCCACTCCCCCCCCACCTCCTTCCCACCCCCCCCCCCACTCCCCCCCCACTCCCTCCCCCACTCCCCCCCCACTTCCCCCCCACCTCCCTCCCTTCCCACTCCCCCCCCACCTCCTTCCCCCTCCCTTCCCACTCCCTTCCCACTCCCCTCCCACTCCCCCCCCCACCTCCTTCCCCCTCCCTTCCCACTCCCCTCCCACTCCCCCCCCACCTCCTTCCCACTCCCCCCCACTCCCTCCCTACTCCCTCCCTACTCCCTCCCAACTTCAGCTCAGTGCTTTCACACCATTTTACTTTTTTGCTATTTCATTCACTGTTCACAATTTGGTGCGATCGCCATTTCGCCAGTTCGAGTAGTTTTCCGGAAAAAATAAATAAATAAAAATGTAAAAATCCAGCAAGTTGCATCGCAAATTTTTTGATAAAAAAGCCACAGCAAAAATCAGGCACTTTTGGCCGCAACAGTCGCAAAAAAAACCTCCACGGAGTCCCGATGTAGATCGTGCGTAGCGTCCGCCGCACACGTCCCTGTGTGAGTATCGTTACCATGGAAATTATAACGCATTAGAACGAGTGCATGAGCATCAGAGCTCCTGAGATCCTCAGCAGCGCCGTGGTGTGTACATTTATATTAACGTTGATTTATGAACACATGGCTAAAAAAAAAAAGAAAGAAAGAAAGAACAGCCGGTATAAGTGTGATTGAGATGTGTGAGGGTTAATGCAGCAGAGAGGAGATGTGTGAGGGTTAATATGTGTTGGTCAGGGTTCGGTGGCGTACGTGCCCCAGCAGGCGTGGATCCAGAACGCCACGCTGAGGGAGAACATCGTGTTCGGGCAGCAGACGAAGGAAAGCTACTATCGGAGAGTGCTGGAGGCCTGCGCTCTCCTCCCAGACCTGGAGATCCTTCCCGGAGGAGACGACACCGAGATCGGAGAGAAGGTACGCTCACAGACACCTCCACAATCCTGTCCTGCTTTCTATCAGATTAGAGCTGGGGGTGCGTTTAAGTATACTGGTTTGTTTTGTTTGTTTGTTTGTTTGTTTGTTTGTATTAAAAAATTAAATTAAAAAAAATCTTCTGAGCTTTCCAAACTTAATTCTAGTTGTTTTTTTTCCATTTGCGACTTTTTTTTTTTTTTTTTTGCCCCCCCCCCAATTCGATCCGGCATTTGTGTCTAAGTGTGTCTAAGTGTGTCTAAGTGTGTCTAAGTGTGTCTAAGTGTGTCTAAGTGTGTCTAAGTGTGTCTAAGTGTGTCTAAGTGTGTCTAAGTGTGTCTAAGTGTGTCTAAGTGTGTCTAAGTGTGTGTGTCTGTCTGTGTGTAGGGAGTGAATTTATCTGGAGGTCAGAAGCAGCGCGTCAGCTTGGCCCGAGCGGTGTACTGCGGGTGCGCGGTGTATCTGCTGGATGATCCGCTGTCGGCCGTCGACGCTCACGTGGGGAAACACATATTCGAGAAGGTCATCGGCCCTCAGGGTCTGCTACAGGGACACGTGAGTTTCTTCTCCATGAACTTCTTCATTTAACCACCACACATTCACTCGGCTTGCCCTAGATCTAAATCTCTTAGGGAACTATCTTCTCTTCTCTCCTCTCCTCTCCTCTCCTCTCCTCCCGTCTCTCCTCTCCTCCCGTCTCTTCTCTTCTCCTCCCCTCTGTTCTCTCCTCTCCTCCTCCCGTCTCTTCTCTCCTCCCGTCTCTCCTCTCCTCTGTTCTCTTCTCTCCTCCCCTCTGTTCTCTCCTCTCCTCCTCCCGTCTCTTCTCTCCTCCCGTCTCTTCTCTTCTCCTCCCCTCTGTTCTCTCCTCTCCTCCTCCCGTCTCTTCTCTCCTCCCGTCTCTTCTCTTCTCTCCTCCTCCCGTCTCTTCTCTCCTCCCGTCTCTTCTCTTCTCTCCTCCCGTCTCTTCTCTTCTCTCTTCTCTCCTCCCCTCTGTTCTCTTCTCCTCCCCTCTGTTCTCTTCTCTCCTCTCCTCCTCCCGTCTCTTCTCTCCTCCCGTCTCTTCTCTTCTCTCCTCCCGTCTCTTCTCTTCTCTCTTCTCTCCTCCCGTCTCTTCTCTTCTCCTCCCCTCTGTTCTCTCCTCTCCTCCTCCCGTCTCTTCTCTCCTCCCGTCTCTTCTCTTCTCTCCTCCTCCCGTCTCTTCTCTCCTCCCGTCTCTTCTCTTCTCTCCTCCCGTCTCTTCTCTTCTCTCTTCTCTCCTCCCCTCTGTTCTCTTCTCCTCCCCTCTGTTCTCTTCTCTCCTCTCCTCCTCCCGTCTCTTCTCTCCTCCCGTCTCTTCTCTTCTCTCCTCCCGTCTCTTCTCTTCTCTCTTCTCTCCTCCCGTCTCTTCTCTTCTCTCCTCCCCTCTGTTCTCTTCTCCTCCCCTCTGTTCTCTTCTCCTCCCCTCTGTTCTCTTCTCTCCTCTCCTCCTCCCGTCTCTTCTCTCCTCCGCTCTGTTCTCTTCTCCTCCGCTCTGTTCTCTTCCCCTCTCCTCCCCTCTCTTCTCTTCTCTCCTCTCCTCCCCTCTGTTCTCTTCTCTTCTCTCCTCCCCTCTCTTCTCTTCTCTCCTCCTCCCGTCTCTCTTCTCTCCTCCCCTCTCTTCTCCTCGGATCTCCTCTCTTCCCTTACCTCTTACCTGCTTTAAGAATAAAATAAAATAAGGGAGAGTGTAAATTTAGTGTATAATCAAACACAACCTCTCTATAAAGTCAGTAACGTGGAAATGAGGTCTTTAGCAGAAACTAACGGAACAAACACTACAGCGAGAGCGCCACAGGATGCAGGACAAACAGTAAACAAAATACAAATATTTATAGGATTAGTGCAACTTTTTTTTTTTTTTTTTTTTTTTTTTTTTTTTTTTTTTGTGTAATGTCAAATTTATGGGGCGTCACTCGTGCTTTAGCCTCTCACCCTCGCACGCTGCGTACTGTCGAGTGACCAGGCGGTGTGTTCCTCTCAGACGCGTGTGCTGGTGACCCACGGGCTCAGCTTCCTGCCGCAGGTCGACCTCATCCTGGTGATGGAGGACGGACAGATCAGGGAAGCGGGCTCGTACACGGAGCTGCTCGGCCGAAACGCCGCCTTCGCCGAATTCCTGCGCTCTCACACCAACACCGAGCAGGAAGAGGAGAGCGAGGGGGTCGGAGGTAAGGTCAGGCTCAGGGTCACGACCTTGACGTGTTTCGCTTTTCATCTCGTCTTTCTTTTCATGTCTGGTCTGAAATCGGTGTAGGCCGAGTGTGTGTTGTGGCTTTGTACATGAACACTGAGACTTTATTGTTGGCGGAACAGAGGATGTTGACGGGGAACTCTCTCTCTGTGTGTGTGTGTGTGTGTGTGTGTGTGTGTGTGTGTGTGTGTGTGTGACTTTTTATCCCTTCTTTAATACTCCCACTAAACAAAACTTCTATTCAGATTAAATTTATTTCTGTGTTTTTGTTGTTAATGCAGTATTTATTTTATTTTATTTATTTATTTATTTAACCTCTTGTTCATCCATTTCCTCACGTGTGTTTTGTGTCCTTTCTTTTTTCTTTTCTTTTCTTTTTTTTTTTTTTTTTGTCCCCCTCATCACGCTGTTCAGAGGAGGGAAGTGCGCAGGAAGAGCAGAATGAGAAATCTGAAGGTCGGAGGGTCTCGTCGTTTCTGTTCGGTTACGCAAGGCGTATCCAAGCCGCACGGGTTTTCACGTCGCGTGGCGTTTCTGGGGTTTTGTTTCTCTTCCCCCACGTTAGCGTGTCCTCGGGACCATTTCCCCCACGTTAACTGGACGAGCTCCATGTGTGCAAGCTGTATCTGTATCTGTATCTATAAGCCTTCAGCTCATTTAACCGGTCTTAAATATCCTCCACTAGAGGACGCTCCCAGCTCCAGGGTTTTGGCGCTCTGCCTGATTACACACGGAGAAAATAGTAAACCTTGGACTGAAAAGTAGGACGTGTGATGATTTAATCAATACGACTGCCGTAATGGTTGGCGACTTGCTGCGGGGTAAGATGGATAGAACGCTTCAGGTATGCCGTTATGGGGGAAATGATCACCTAGGAGGCGGTGTGACGAAGCAGAGTTACAGTCACCGCCCCGAAGTTCATCATCATCCGTCACCTTCATGTCTCAGTGCTTCTATTTCTCCTTTCATACACCACAGCGATTTGCCAACGATCACGTCTGTTTGTTTATTTATTTATTTATTTATTTATTTATTTATTTATTTATTTATTTACACGTCGTTACGTTTCAAAGTCCGCGAAACAAGTTTGTTGCTCCCACCTCGTGCGTCCGTAATAAGTCTAGACGCCCGTTCTCTGAGCAGGAGGTTTGAGTGCTGACGCCGGAGACTCCTCCCATAAACGTCTGACGTGCTCCAAAGCCCCCCATCACATCGAGACCTTTCTATTGTTCATTACCGGTCTCATTACCAGCCTTCGCCGTCGGCGCGCCCGGCGGAGCTGCTGGAAAAACGAATCCGCACCTCCTGTCCAATCCGATTTGAGAATGGTGGTCGACGGATTTCGGAGTCCGTACCCGCACACGTGGAATCCAGATCACGGATTCGAAGTTCTCCGATTTAAAAACGCGCAGCTTGTTTGTCGCGGCGGAGCCGTGATGATGATGATGATAAACGATGACTGCGTGGTTTGGGTTGTGTTTAAGGATTTGTAGCGCATGTCAATCGCAAATCAATTTTTTTTGGGGGTGTTTTTATTTTTATTTATTTATTTATTTTTTTTCTTTTCCTCTCCCGTGTAATCGATTCACCGTTTCGATGTCTCGTCCAGATACGGCTGCACAGAAAACGCTGGAAAACGGAGGGCCGGCGGCTCTGCTGAGGTGAGACGATGGTGTACAGAACAGGGTTTCGCTTATTAGATGCATTTGTTCGTTCATTTAATGCCTGGAATTTCATTTGCGACTTTTATAAATGAACTTTCTTGCTTTTTATTATATTTTAATTGCGTGTGCGTCTACAGACAGAGCCAGGTTTCCTTAAACGCTGCAGGAGCAGTGAAGCAGAAAACGGAGAGCAATGACGTCAAAGAGCAGAAAACCAAATCTACAGACGCGGCCAAACTGACTGAGGCAGATAAAGCCAAGACGGGCAGAGTGAGTCAGAGCTTATAAATAAATAAATAAATGAATGAATGAATGAATGAACGAACTGCTCGTGATGTGACGCAGAATTTTTAACCGTGTATGCTGTACATACATTTATTGACGTATTTATTTATTTTGTGCGTCGCAGGTGAAGCTCGCCGTGTTCTGGGAGTACATGAAAGCCATCGGAGTGTGTCTGTCCGTCTTCAGCATCCTCCTTTTCCTCGCTCATCACGTAGCATCTCTGGGGTCCAATTACTGGCTCAGCTTATGGACGGACGATCCGGTCATTAACGGGACTCAGCCCAACAGAGACATGCGGCTGGGAGTGTACGGAGCTCTGGGAATCTCGCAAGGTTAAAAAATAAGTCGTGTTTAAATCATCATGTGGGTTTTTTTTTTTTTTTTGTTTTTTTTTTTTTTTTTGTTTTTTTTTTAAAGGGACAGTTCGGCTGTACGCGGTTCCTCGTTTACCGTAAACGTAGTCGGTCAGGACACACTCGACGTCTGACGTTTTCGTCTTAGCCACATTAGACGCGCATGTGTCGCGGGGCATCGCGATACGATTTAGATCGGATATTTGATGGTTCAGAATCTGACGATACGATTTCGAGTCCATATCGGACAATACCATTCTTTATTATTTATTTTTAAAATTTTTTTCACATTTTAGAATAATAATAATAATAATAATAATAATAATAATAATAATAATAATAATAATACATCTTCAGATCAAAAGGTTTTTAAGATGGTGAGAAACATTTCACTCGAGCGTCCACAAACTTTTGACCAGAGTGGGATTTAATGAGTATAAATGTACACCCTGATATGTCAAGAATTCCGTCGTGTTGACTCTCTCTCCGCTTCGCTCCCAGGCATCGCCGTGTTCTGTTACTCCATCTCCGTGTCTGTCGGTGGGATCCTGGCGTCTCGCTACCTCCACGAGACCATGCTGTATAACGTCCTGCGCTCGCCCATGTCGTTTTTCGAGCGCACCCCCAGCGGGAACCTGGTCAACCGCTTCTCCAAGGAGACGGACACCATCGACTCGGTGATCCCCAGCATCATCAAGATGTTCATGGGCTCCCTGTTTAACGTGCTGGGATCCTGCGCCGTCATCCTCATCGCCACTCCACTCGTAGCCATCATCATCCTTCCTCTGGGGCTCTTCTACTTCTTCGTGCAGGTGCGACACTGACGTTTAAACCGTACGTAGCCATGTGTACGGTCGTCACGGATAACCGTGATCTTAACCGTTTCCTCCTCTTGGTGTGTATTGTAGCGCTTCTACGTGGCCTCGTCTCGGCAGCTGAAGCGTCTGGAGTCAGTGAGCCGCTCTCCGGTGTACACTCACTTCAGCGAGACCCTGCTGGGTACGAGCGTGATCCGCGCCTTCGGAGTGCAGAAGCGCTTCATCGGAGAGAGCGACAGACGAGTGGATCACAACCAGAAAGCGTACTTCCCTAGCATCGTGGCTAACAGGTCTCCACACACACACACACACACACACACACACACACACACTATCAGCATCTGAATTAGAAACTGATTCGGAATCTAAAACAATTTTTTTTAGTTGATTCTGATTCAAATTAATGTGTTATGTATATTATAGTCACGTTACAAATACAGTATTTGGAATTATTATTATTATTATTATTATTATTATTATTATTATTATTATTATTATTATTATTATGATGTTCCCTTTTTCCACTCATGCAGCTGTAAACTATTTTGTCCAAATTTAATTGTTAACTTGTTTGTTTGTTTATTTATTTATTTATTTATTTATTTATTTATTTTGTGATGCACTATATGACCAAAAGTATATGGACACCATTACACCCCCTATGTACCCATTCCAAAACCATGGTCAATAATAATCAGCTCCAGTCTTCTGGGAAAGACTTATCTGCCAGATTATAACCGAGCGTGGCTGTGGGGATTTGTGTTCATTCAGCTACAAGAGCGTTAGTGAGGATGAAGCCAGGGGCTGATGTTTGGTGAGGAGGCTCCGGTTCCAGTTCATCCCAGATTGGGGCACCGTCATGCTGGAGCAGGTTTGGGCCTGTTCGTTCCAGTGAAGGGGAAACTGTAACGCTACGGCGTACAAGTACATCCTATATAGTTGCGTGCTTCAGACTTTGCGGCATCGGTTTGGGGAAGAACCACGTACTGTATGATCAGGTGTGATGGTCAGGTGTCCGCATACTTTTGGTCTGAAGGTGTGAGTGGTTACTAATAGGATTGGAACACTTTTGATGAATAAAATACCATGTAGAAGGTGTGTGTCAGACTAATCGTGTGTGTGTGTGTGTGTGTGTGTGTGTGTGTGTGTGTGTGTGTGTGTGTGTAGGTGGTTAGCAGTGAGGCTCGAGTTTGTGGGGAACTGCATTGTGATGTTTGCTGCATTGTTTGCTGTGATGGCCAGAGACAGTCTGAGTCCAGGCATCATGGGACTTTCCATCTCCTACGCCCTGCAGGTCTTACAGCTTATACATACTCGCTCACACACACACACATGCGCACAAAAATATAATATACAAATACAGAAATGTCGATCTGAGAAGACTCTAATCAGATAATTAGCTCAAAACACCTGCGAAGGTTTCCTGAGGCTTCAATCTCTCGGTCTGGATCAGTACACGACCACAATCACGGGGAAGATGAAACTCAATTTTGGATTTCATTTGGAAATCAAGGTTCCAGAGTCTGGAGGACGAGTGGTGAGGAACGGAATCCAAGCTGCTTGAAGTCCAGTGTGACGTTTCCACAGTCGGTGATGATTCGGGTTGCCAGGTCATCTGCTGGTGTCGGTCCAGTGTGTTTTCTCGAGTCGAGAGTCGATGCAGCGTCTACCAGGAGATTTTAGATCACTTCATGCTTCCATCTGCTGACGAGCTTCATGGAGACGCTGATTTCCTTTTCCAGCAGGACTCGGCACTTGTCCACAGCGCCAAAACTTCTAGTAACTGCTTTACTGACCGTGGTGTTACTGTGCTCGATCGTCCAGCCGACTCGCCTGACCCGAACCCCACAGAGAATCTACGAGAGACACCGGACCCGACGACACAGACGAGCTGAAGACCGCTATCAAAGCGACCCGGGCTTCAGAACACCTCAGCAGCGCCACACGCTGATCGCCTCCACGCCACGCCGCACTGACGCAGTCATTCCTGCGAAAGGATTTAAAGCCCCGACCGAGTATCGGCGCATAAATTAACACACTGTTCAAAAGGTCGACATTTCTGTATTATAAACGTCAGCGTGCTCTCCTAATGGTCTCGGTCATTACGGTTCCTGCGTGCAGGTCACTGCGTCTCTTAACTGGTTGGTGAGAATGTCGTCGGAGTTGGAGACCAACATCGTAGCCGTAGAAAAAGTGAAGGAGTACGAAGAAACGGAGAAAGAGGTACGATTATTATTATTATTATTATTATTATTATTATTATTATTATTATTATTATTATTATTATTATTATTATTCTTTAGTGGTTTGTCGTGTGTGATGATGCAGTGCTGTGTTTTCCTCAGGCGGAGTGGAGACTGGAGAAAAGCTCCGTTCCTGCCGGATGGCCCACCAGCGGCCACATCGAGATCCGGAATTTTGGCCTGAGGTACCGACAGGACCTGGAACTGGCCGTCCGTGACATCGACGTGACCATCGAGGGAGGAGAGAAGGTGGGCTCCGTCCCAAACGCTGCAATTAACTCGTTTTACCGTTAATACTAACTGAGAAACACACTACAGTAATGATGATAAAAGCGTATTTAAATCTAGGTGGGAATCGTGGGCCGGACCGGAGCAGGGAAGTCGTCTCTAACCCTCGGATTGTTCCGGATCATCGAGGCGGCTCAGGGAGAGATCTCTATTGATGGAGTGAACATCGCTGAGCTTGGCCTTCATGAACTGCGCTCTCGCATCACTATCATCCCACAGGTACACACACACACACACACACACACACACACACACACACACACACACACACATTCCCTTCCCTTCAAATTTGCGCTGTTTCTATTCACACACTGTTTTATTTAAGATTAAAACAATCTAGCGTGCTGCGTATGAGGTGATCCTCATCCGTGTGTGTGTGTGTTTTGTCCTGAGCAGGACCCGGTTCTGTTCTCCGGGTCTCTGCGCATGAACCTGGACCCGTTCGACGGTTACTCTGATGATGAGGTGTGGAAAGCTCTGGAACTCGCTCATCTCAAAACCTTCGTGTCGGGACTTCAGGAGAAACTGAACCACGAGTGTTCCGAGGGAGGAGAGAACCTCAGGTACGATGATCGACATGTTGCTGTGTTACTGATGACTGTAAGCTTTATTCTGGTACACACTCGTGTGTATGCTGTGTTTGTAAACTGAGACCTGAATCGAACACGACACTTTATTAGAGTTCTAGTGTCCTTATGTCTAATGGACTAATTAAACACACTGTGTGTGTGTGTGTGTGTGTGTGTGTGTGTGTGTGTGACAGTCTGGGTCAGAGGCAGCTGGTGTGTTTGGCTCGAGCTCTCCTCAGGAAGACGAAGATTTTGGTTCTGGATGAAGCCACAGCAGCCGTGGACGTGGAGACGGACGAACTGATCCAGTCCACCATCCGCACACAGTTCGAGGAGTGTACAGTGCTGACCATCGCTCACCGCCTCAACACCATCATGGACTATACACGGTACACACACACACACACACACACACACACACACACACACACACACACACACACACACACACACACACACACACACACACACAAAAACACAAAAACACACACACAAAAAAAAACGCTCTCATTTGATCTGTTCTGTGTCTACAGGGTGCTGGTTCTAGATAAAGGCCAGCTGGTGGAGTTTGATTCTCCATCCAGTCTCATCGCAAAGAGAGGGATCTTCTACAGGATGGCCAAAGATTCGGGTTTGGTCTGATTTTTATACAGAAAAGAAAAAAGAAGCAGTAGTCTTTCTGGCATGATCACTCCGGAATCCACAAGCTAGAACACAACAGTTACTCCAGAAACCACAGCCTAGACCACGACAGTCACTCCCGAATCCACGGTCTAGACCACGACAGTCACTCCAGAAACCACGGTCTAGACCACTACAGTCAGTCCAGAACACAACAGTCACTCCAGAAACCACGGCCTAGACCACGACAGTCACTCCAGAACACAACAGTCACTCCAGAAACCACAGCCTAGACCACGACAGGCATTCCGGAATCCACAGCCTAGACCACGACAGTCACTCCAGAAACCACGGTCTAGACCACGACAGTCACTCCAGAAACCACAGCCTAGACTACGACAGTCACTCCAGAACACAACAGTCACTCCAGAAACCACAGCCTAGACCACGACAGTCACTCCAGAAACCACGGTCTAGACCACGACAGTCACTCCAGAAGAAACCACGGTCTAGACCACGACAGTCACTCCCGAATCCACGGTCTAGACCACGACAGTCACTCCCGAATCCACGGCCTAGACCACGACAGTCACTCCCGAATCCACGGTCTAGACCACGACAGTCACTCCCGAATCCACGGTCTAGACCACGACAGTCACTCCCGAATCCACGGTCTAGACCACGACAGTCACTCCCGAATCCACGGTCTAGACCACGACAGTCACTCCCGAATCCACGGTCTAGACCACGACAGTCACTCCCGAATCCACGGCCTAGACCACGACAGTCACTCCCGAATCCACGGCCTAGACCACGACAGTCACTCCCGAATCCACGGCCTAGACCACGACAGTCACTCCGGAAACCACGGCCTAGACCACGACAGTCACTCCGGAAACCACGGCCTAGACCACGACAGTCACTCCCGAATCCACCGTCTAGACCACGACAGTCACTCCGGAAACCACGGCCTAGACCACGACAGTCACTCCGGAAACCACGGCCTAGACCACGACAGTCACTCCGGAAACCACGGCCTAGACCACGACAGTCACTCCGGAAACCACGGCCTAGACCACGACAGTCACTCCCGAATCCACGGCCTAGACCACGACAGTCACTCCCGAATCCACCGTCTAGACCACGGCCTAGACCACGACAGTCACTCCCGAATCCACCGTCTAGACCACGACAGTCACTCCCGAATCCACCGTCTAGACCACGACAGGCATTCCGGAATCCACCGTCTAGACCACGACAGTCACTCCCGAATCCACCGTCTAGACCACGACAGGCATTCCGGAATCCACCGTCTAGACCACGACAGTCACTCCCGAATCCACCGTCTAGACCACGACAGGCATTCCAGAAACCACGGTCTAGACCATGACAGGCATTCCGGAATCCACCGTCTAGACCATGACAGGCATTCCGGAATCCACCGTCTAGACCACGACAGTCACTCCGGAATGTCATCGTCCATTCTAGAACACCGCTCTCACTCCGGAATTAACCGTCCATCGTAGAACACAGCTTTTGCTTCTGGAATCCACCGACTGTTCTAGAACCCAGCCGTCACTCCGTAATCCAGACTTGGAACACCGCTCTCATGCCAGAATTAACCGTCCTTCCTAGGACACGGTTGTGGGCGGAGCCTGTGGACAGATGATCTTTAACGAGCACTTTCTTCTCCTGCTGCTGGACGAGCTGATACTGTAGTTTATCGCCATTGGTTAAGAGAAAAGCTCGACTTTTGCGCACCAAAAACGTTGTTATATTTAATGAGATTTTATTTTTTAAGTGGGAAAAAAAGAAAAAAAAGAGAGAAGTTTAGTTTAGTTTATAAATCACCGTTTCTGGACGTTTCTGTTCTCCGCTGGCGTGTCAGGGTCTTTAAAGCGAGATGTATTAAAGGCTTTTAGTACAGTCCGATCAAGCCTTGGAACAAAACAAGGCCTTCTCTCAGTCCAGTGACATGTGGGCTGGAATCCCTGAATAACACACACACACACACACACACACACACACACACACACACACACACACACACACACACACACTTTGGAGCAGGTAAAGCAGTCGAAGCCTCCATTATTTAAAAAATAAATCTGACCTTTTTGGAGAAAACTACAAAAAGACAGGAAATGATCCGTGGTGTGTTCCATTACAGCCGCGTTCACACCAGCGAGCTCGGTTTTTATTTTAAATCCGTAACGTTAATGCAATAACGCGACGATCCAGATTTATTCTTTTCCTCAGAGCG
>NC_030417.2:37324096-37331596 GCF_001660625.3 Ictalurus punctatus
AGAACCGCGCTCCATCACTAGCACTCTGTCAGAAACATCACACACTGTTCAGTCAAGTACTGTAAGGCAAGTCTACGGTGATGTGTTGAGGCAGTGTGTGTGTGTGTGCGTGTGTGTACCGTGTATAGTCCATGATGGTGTTGAGGCGGTGAGCGATGGTCAGCACTGTACACTCCTCGAACTGTGTGCGGATGGTGGACTGGATCAGTTCGTCCGTCTCCACGTCCACGGCTGCTGTGGCTTCATCCAGAACCAAAATCTTCGTCTTCCTGAGGAGAGCTCGAGCCAAACACACCAGCTGCCTCTGACCCAGACTGTTACACACACACACACACACACACACACACTCACTCAGTGTGTTTAATTAGTCCATTAGACATAAGGACACTAGAACTCTAATAAAGTGTCGTGTTCGATTCAGGTCTCAGTTTACAAACACAGCATACACACGAGTGTGTACCAGAATAAAGCTTACAGTCATCAGTAACACAGCAACATGTCGATCATCGTACCTGAGGTTCTCTCCTCCCTCGGAACACTCGTGGTTCAGTTTCTCCTGAAGTCCCGACACGAAGGTTTTGAGATGAGCGAGTTCCAGAGCTTTCCACACCTCATCATCAGAGTAACCGTCGAACGGGTCCAGGTTCATGCGCAGAGACCCGGAGAACAGAACCGGGTCCTGCTCAGGACAAAACACACACACACACACACACACACACGGATGAGGATCACCTCATATGAATAGAAACAGCGCAAATTTGAAGGGAAGGGAATGTGTGTGTGTGTGTGTTTGGAGTTCATACCTGCGGGATGATGGTGATGCGAGATCGGAGGTCGTGCAGTCCGATCTCGGCAATGTTCACTCCGTCTATGTAGATCTCTCCCTTCGCCGCCTCGAGGATCCGGAAGATCCCGAGCGCGAGAGACGACTTTCCGGCTCCGGTCCGACCCACGATCCCGATCTGAGTGACAGAGGAGAGACGCAGCCAGGATGAATCACTATGAACCCTTCCTCCGTCTTCCCTTTTGAGGATGTTGAGCATGACGTTTACCTTCTCTCTCTCCCGGACGCTGAGTGTGATCTCCTTCAGAGCCCAGTCCAGCCCTTTCCTATACTGCAGTCCGTACTGGTGGAACTGGATGGTTCCTGTCTGTGGCCAGTGAGAGGGCAGAGGCAAGTTCTCTATCGACCAGGCTGCCTGTCAGAGAAACCGGAATTCAATTAGTGGTGTAATTAATTCAGATTTCATGAGAATGGTACATCTAGGCATGAAACCCAATAGGAATACATTAATCAATAAATCTTTCATAATGAAAAGATACAGGGGAAATAAATATACATATATGAAGCTCGCAGGACAAACAAATACCACCAATGTGTGGAGCTGCACGAGGCGTTCATCTGTTCATCCTTAGTAGCTGCCTGGTCAGGGATGCCCTGGTTTAAATCAGGCTAGATTTATAACTCCTTCATGTTTAGGCTACACCCACAACGATATTTAAATCCAAATACAGCCATGGATATTAAACAGGTGCCAGATATAGATGACGGATATCATCGCGTTACACGTCTAATGAGCCAGAGACGTTTCTTCCTGAGGTTCTCACCTGGTTTCCCACTGAAGCTAAGCAGGGTTGCGCCTGGTCAGTATCTGGATGGGAGACCTCCTGGGGAAAACTAAGGCTTCTGATGGAAGTGTTATTAGTGAGGCCAGCAGGGGGTGCTCACACTGTGGGTCCTAATTCCCCAGTATACTGTAAAAACAGCACGGTCTGTCAGATGTGAACTCTCTGTGGTGGTTAAAAATCCCAGAACTCTTATCATTATAAGAGTAGGGGTATAACCCCGGCGTCCTGGCCCTTCGCTATCATGACCCCACGTCTGAACTGTCCACATCACTCTCTCCTCGGTGGGCGTTCTGGCGCACTATGGCTGCCGTCACATCCTCCAGGTGGATTCTACACACTAGTGGTGCTTGATGAGACTCTCCCCCATACTATATATACCCCATAGTAACTGTAATAATGTCCCAAGCACTCTATTGTGAGACCGCACCTCTTTCGGCGTGTCCGTGTACTCTTTCACTCGCTCTACAGACACGATGTTGTTTTCCACGTCTGTCCAGGCACGTACGATCCAGCTCAGAATGCCCGTCACCTGCGGAAATACCACGTAATGCGTACTTAATGTAAAACCGCACACCGCACGAGGAGTAATATAATGTCATGGAGTGAAACGTTTAGGGACGCACTGTCGGAGGGACGTCATCGGCGATGGGGTGGTGTGATGAAGTAGGAGTTACTGTTAACACTCGGAAGTCTCCTACAACAGCGCTTTCTCAACCTTCTGTGACTTCTGGACCCTTAGCGAATTTCGACCAATCCCCCTCACTCCGCAACAATTACAGGCTATATGTTTAACAGTTGATATTTAACGTTAATAATATTACCGTTGGACATTTTAAAAAATTGAATCAAAACATTTCCAGATTTTATTTGACTCTCTGAATGATCTTTTGTTTATTTTATCCAGCAATATCAATGATATTTGTGAGTGCACACGAATAACCAGCATATCCGAATACATTTTGATACATTTAGCCAAAATATATACACACGGATACTTTTTTTTTTTATCCATTTATAGTTACGTTTTAATGTTGTGGGATGTCCGTGAAACAAGTTCGTTCCCGTTCTCACTTACGTTATAGCAGCTACAATTCTTTTTCTTTTCTTTTCTTTTTTTAAAATCTCTCGAAGTTAACAAGACGACTTTTCTGTCCTGAAGATGATGGAAAAATATCAAACCCACAGCTGTACCACTGACTGACACGGAGCACTGACCCGCCCGCTTCGCGTGCAGTTTAACCGTCGAATGGACCTTTTATAGTTTGCACTCATTCGATTTTACCCTTTGAAGGGTGCCAATAATTCTGGACTTGACTGAAGATAACGAGGCGTGTGAATGTGTGACGCGGTGACCCTTTCGTTCTACTTTTTCATATCTAACCTCCTCCGCTTTTACCTGAAGGGAGTGTGACATGGCCAAGCCGACGATCCCGGGACTCAGAGATTCCCTTCCCGTCACGGACAGGATGGCGGCCGCGAGGACCAACAGGTTCCCCAGAAACTCCAGATTGACAGCAAGCCATCTAGACAAACCAGAGCACGAGTCAGATTACGGTTCAACGGGATTCGCCGACGTCGGTCCGCGTTCCGGTTCTCGACGCGTTGGCGAGTCCTGATGCAGTAAACAAAAATAAAATCGTGTGACGTCGACGTGAAAGCTCTGACCTGGTGGCGACGAATCTGGGGAAGTAGGACGTTTGGTTGTGATCCACCTTGCCGTTCGCCTGCAGGATAAACCTCGGCTGTTCCGCAAACGCCCTGATCACGCTCGCTCCCTGCACCGTCTCGTTGAAGTGCGTGTAGATGGGAGAGCGGCTCACCGACTCCAGGCGCCGGAGCTGGCAGGATGTAGCCACGTAGAAACTCTTAAAAATAAATAAATAAATATCAGGAGCTTATGAGGGAATCGACTCGTTCTACGGTACCCGCTGTAACAGGAAGTGAGAACACGAACATGCTTCAGGGACGTTCCACAGCATTCAATGGAACTCTACAGTATGTGTGATGTTCACTAATACGCGCTAAATGGTTGACCGATCGATGTGGTGGGCTCTTTAAGAATATATACGTGGGTTCTTTAATGGTTGCGGCACAGAACCTTCGTCCTGTCAGGAACCGTTTTTCGTTCTCCGGGGTTCTTCGGTTGAGCTATATGCTCATTTTGGAGGTTGAAGAAGTTCATTACAGGTTCTTCAGAACCGTGTATTCGGTGTTCTTCAATGAACCCGGAAAGGTTCTTGGTGGGACTGGAAAAGGTTCTCCAGGCAATACTGGTGAGAACCTTACTTTGGTTCCTTAAAGCACTAATTAAGGGTTGTTGGGGGGGGTTTTTCTTGGGATAAAATGGTTCCTTGTGGCACTGCTGTGAAGAACCATGTCTGGGTTCTTTAAAACTCCAGTAAAGGGATGGTTCTGTAAAGAACTTGCTGAGAACAGCTGAGCAGATCATAGTGGTTTTAACTGGAACCTTAATTTTTAAGAGAGTATAAGAGGAATAAAACACTTCGGGACATGCCGTTATTGGACAATAATCAACCACCCTGTCGTTGAGTGATTATCTTCCTAGAACCGCACGTCACGGAGCGTTTTATTCCTATTTGGGTTTTGGTTTAAAGCGCTAACGTGACACGCAGCCCGAACCTGGACGAAGACGTAGAACAGAGCGAGAGGAAGTATCACGACTCCGGCGTAGGGCGTGGCCATGAGCACGATGATGCAGACCTCCAGCAGTTTGAACACGTATCCCAGCATCATCTTAAAGGCCTCGGGGATCATGCAGTCGATGGCGTCGACCTCCTTGGAGAAGCGGTTGAGCAGGTTTCCGCTCGGCGTTCTCTCGAAGAACGACACGGGCAAGCGCAGGACGTTACGCAGGAGGTCCAGGTGAAGGTGCTGAGAAGCGACGATGCCTCCTAACGAGATGGCTACGGTGGTAGCGAACACGGCGGTCCCTGGAACGAACGCAGAGGTACACTTCATGGCTGTGCAATGTTTTTTTTTTTTTAAAAATCTACGAAATGATCAACTCGGTAGTCTGTGTACCGTCTCTACGTGTAAACGCGGTAACCCTGTTTATTCAGCGTCACACACCCTGAGCGAATCCGAGAGCCCCGAACACGGCCAGCTTCACGTCCGCTTTGTTCTGAGAGCCGTTAATCACGGGGTCGTCGGCCCAAAGCTGCAGCCAGTAGTTATATCCGAGTGACGCGGCCTGCTGAAAGGCGTAGAGGAAGATGACGGGGATGATGAAGGCCAGGCCGATGGTCCTGAAATACACCATGTACATCTCTAGCTGCACCTGGAGGGAAGCGAATAAGGGATATAGCGCACACTCAGGTAGAAGAACACATGGGTGTCGATTGGCTCGGCGTTAAATGTACACATGCGTGTTGAATACATGGCAACGTTGACAACTTGACGTCAGATGAATTCTGAAGAGGGAAGACTTTCTCACCCTTCCAGTATGGGCTTTATCAGCCTGTGTTAATTTTCCCAGGTCCTCCGTATCCTGCTCCTGTTCCGAGTCTGATAACGCCTCCGTGGTCTGAATACCGACGCTGCTCATATCCCCACTACAGGGACAGAGAAAAATCTCAAATCATTCCTAATAACAAAAACAATACTTACTAATTCATCCTAATAACTAATTAGACTAATGATCGTGCCGTGTTCTCGGCTCGGCTTCATCCCTTTGATCACGTCTTCGTTAAGGCCGCCTTCCGTATCAGTTCCACTGCAGGTACCGAATCATTTACAGGACAGAGCGATTCAGCGAGTCAAATGACTGAAATAATAAATACTGAGCTGAACAACGAGCACTTTGTGTGTGTGTGTGTGTTTGTTTTTTTAACCTGATGAGCTGCTCCTGTGAGAGGTCTATAGAGAAATCCGTCATGCTCAGGCGCGACACCGATTTCCTCGGACCTGAAGGAGAACAAGAGCGTCCGGCGTACGGGGGAATATATTACAATTCATTGTTGATCCACAGTGCTGCTGAATTCTTGATTCTGATTGGTTGGTTGATTTCCTAGAACAGCCACTGATGCTCCTTTGATTTTGTTCATTGCTTCCATATATATGTATATATGTATATATATATATATATATATTCTTGATTATATATCTCAATTCTCACCCCTGTTGCTGGAATTTTCTCTGTGTTCAGTATTGGAGAAGAGTTTAAGGAAGTCAGCGAACGAGTTCCTTCTCTCGAGGAGCTCCGCGTACGAGCCCGCCTCGATGATCTGTCCGTCCTCCATCACCAGGATGAGGTCAGCCTGAGGCAGGAAGCTCAGCCCGTGGGTCACCAGCACACGCGTCTGAGAGGCACAACAAAACACACACGCGCACACGAACCTGACGAATCACCAACAAACCACAAACAGACATGCCAACCCCAGAGAACATGGCACACCGCGTATGAACTGACCTTATTTTTGAGTATCCCCGTAGGCCCGATGACCCTGTCGAAGATGTGCTGGCCCACGTGTGTGTCGACGGCGGACAGCGGGTCGTCCAGCAGGTAAACATCAGCGTTCCTGTACACGGCTCGTGCTAAACTCACTCTCTGTCTCTGCCCACCGGAGAGATTCAGACCCTGAGCGCCAAATATGTTGCTTTTAAAAACAGGCTCGCACATATCTCATCATCCCTGATATCATCCTTATAAGCCAGCAATGCTTCTATCACAATATGTCAAGACTTTGGACTTGCTATGTTGCGTGTTTGGCCACCAGAGGTCGCTATTGTTCTGTGTTTTCGCTGCTGTCTGTGATTAGTATTATTGCTGTCAGCTGTGTCTCATAGCCTGTTTCTTCGTGTCTCATGTAAATTCTTTCTGTTTTTCTTCCCTGTGGTAATAGTGAACCTTTTATTGTGTTGTTGTGATTTTTGCCATTTTCCCTTGAGCGATCATATACCTAGAACAACTCCTCTGAGGAGATATTTTTGAACCCGAGTCCGAGTTGCGAGTCCCAGCCCTGACGATATCGATGTTATATCATCATATCGAACAGGACATCTTATCATACGTCTCGGACGGCTTATCTGTGAGCGTACCTTCTCTCCGATCTCGGTGTCGTCTCCTCCGGGAAGGATCTCCAGGTCTGGGAGGAGAGCGCAGGCCTCCAGCACTCTCCGATAGTAGCTTTCCTTCGTCTGCTGCCCGAACACGATGTTCTCCCTCAGCGTGGCGTTCTGGATCCACGCCTGCTGGGGCACGTACGCCACCGAACCCTGACCAACACACATTAACCATATATGGATATACCTGACCGAACAAATCCTGAGAATATCAAAATATGGTTGAAAAATATCCACACGTTCAACCACATCGTGTGTGTGTGTGTGTGTGTGTGTGTGTGTGTGTGTACCTTCACTGTGACATTTCCGCTCTTTTTCTCCATCTCTCCCAGTATGGCAGAAAGAAGGGAGGATTTTCCACAGCCGACGTGACCCACCACTGCCACCAATGATCCCTGCGGCACTTTCACACTCACTCTATAATAAAGAATAATAAAAATAATCTCTGTGATGATCTATTATTAATAATAATAATAATAATAATAATAATAAATACTTTTCCATTTACATAGCACTTGCAGTATATACACTTGCTATGTAAATGATTTCCATAAAATAAATGAGCTCTTGTTTTTATTAACTACCTGAAGCTGAGCGCTTTTTTTTTTTTTTTAATTAAAAAAAATATTTAAAAAAAAAAAATCCCTTTTTGAACAGACCACTGAGGTGCATTTTAAACGAACTAAACGCGTTAAGAAGTTTGCTGTGGTTTAAGAGGAATAAAACGCTCTTGGGACACGGTAACAGTCATTCTTCATCACTCCACCCCGCCATCGATTATTCCCCCAT